>NC_091289.1:2500-17500 GCF_032444005.1 Ranitomeya imitator | reverse complement strand
GTTAGGGTTAGGGTTAGGGTTAGGGTTAGGGTTAGGTTAGGGTTAGGGTTAGGGTTAGGGTTAGGGTTAGGGTTAGGGTTAGGGTTAGGGTTTTAGGGTTAGGGTTAGGGTTAGGGTTAGGGTTAGGGTTAGGGTTAGGGTTAGGGTTAGGGTTAGGGTTAGGGTTAGGGTTAGGGTTAGGGTTAGGGTTAGGGTTAGGGTTAGGGTTAGGGTTAGGGTTAGGGTTAGGGTTAGGGTTAGGGTTAGGGTTAGGGTTAGGGTTAGGGTTAGGGTTAGGGTTAGGGTTAGGGTTAGGGTTAGGGTTAGGGTTAGGGTTAGGGTTAGGGTTAGGGTTAGGGTTAGGGTTAGGGTTAGGGTTAGGGTTAGGGTTAGGGTTAGGGTTAGGGTTAGGGTTAGGGTTAGGGTTAGGGTTAGGGTTAGGGTTAGGGTTAGGGTTAGGGTTAGGGTTAGGGTTAGGGTTAGGGTTAGGGTTAGGGTTAGGGTTAGGGTTAGGGTTAGGGTTAGGGTTAGGGTTAGGGTTAGGGTTAGGGTTAGGGTTAGGGTTAGGGTTAGGGTTAGGGTTAGGGTTAGGGTTAGGGTTAGGGTTAGGGTTAGGGTTAGGGTTAGGGTTAGGGTTAGGGTTAGGGTTAGGGTTAGGGTTAGGGTTAGGGTTAGGGTTAGGGTTAGGGTTAGGGTTAGGGTTAGGGTTAGGGTTAGGGTTAGGGTTAGGGTTAGGGTTAGGGTTAGGGTTAGGGTTAGGGTTAGGGTTAGGGTTAGGGTTAGGGTTAGGGTTAGGGTTAGGGTTAGGGTTAGGGTTAGGGTTAGGGTTAGGGTTAGGGTTAGGGTTAGGGTTAGGGTTAGGGTTAGGGTTAGGGTTAGGGTTAGGGTTAGGGTTAGGGTTAGGGTTAGGGTTAGGGTTAGGGTTAGGGTTAGGGTTAGGGTTAGGGTTAGGGTTAGGGTTAGGGTTAGGGTTAGGGTTAGGGTTAGGGTTAGGGTTAGGGTTAGGGTTAGGGTTAGGGTTAGGGTTAGGGTTAGGGTTAGGGTTAGGGTTAGGGTTAGGGTTAGGGTTAGGGTTAGGGTTAGGGTTAGGGTTAGGGTTAGGGTTAGGGTTAGGGTTAGGGTTAGGGTTAGGGTTAGGGTTAGGGTTAGGGTTAGGGTTAGGGTTAGGGTTAGGGTTAGGGTTAGGGTTAGGGTTAGGGTTAGGGTTAGGGTTAGGGTTAGGGTTAGGGTTAGGGTTAGGGTTAGGGTTAGGGTTAGGGTTAGGGTTAGGGTTAGGGTTAGGGTTAGGGTTAGGGTTAGGGTTAGGGTTAGGGTTAGGGTTAGGGTTAGGGTTAGGGTTAGGGTTAGGGTTAGGGTTAGGGTTAGGGTTAGGGTTAGGGTTAGGGTTAGGGTTAGGGTTAGGGTTAGGGTTAGGGTTAGGGTTAGGGTTAGGGTTAGGGTTAGGGTTAGGGTTAGGGTTAGGGTTAGGGTTAGGGTTAGGGTTAGGGTTAGGGTTAGGGTTAGGGTTAGGGTTAGGGTTAGGGTTAGGGTTAGGGTTAGGGTTAGGGTTAGGGTTAGGGTTAGGGTTAGGGTTAGGGTTAGGGTTAGGGTTAGGGTTAGGGTTAGGGTTAGGGTTAGGGTTAGGGTTAGGGTTAGGGTTAGGGTTAGGGTTAGGGTTAGGGTTAGGGTTAGGGTTAGGGTTAGGGTTAGGGTTAGGGTTAGGGTTAGGGTTAGGGTTAGGGTTAGGGTTAGGGTTAGGGTTAGGGTTAGGGTTAGGGTTAGGGTTAGGGTTAGGGTTAGGGTTAGGGTTAGGGTTAGGGTTAGGGTTAGGGTTAGGGTTAGGGTTAGGGTTAGGGTTAGGGTTAGGGTTAGGGTTAGGGTTAGGGTTAGGGTTAGGGTTAGGGTTAGGGTTAGGGTTAGGGTTAGGGTTAGGGTTAGGGTTAGGGTTAGGGTTAGGGTTAGGGTTAGGGTTAGGGTTAGGGTTAGGGTTAGGGTTAGGGTTAGGGTTAGGGTTAGGGTTAGGGTTAGGGTTAGGGTTAGGGTTAGGGTTAGGGTTAGGGTTAGGGTTAGGGTTAGGGTTAGGGTTAGGGTTAGGGTTAGGGTTAGGGTTAGGGTTAGGGTTAGGGTTAGGGTTAGGGTTAGGGTTAGGGTTAGGGTTAGGGTTAGGGTTAGGGTTAGGGTTAGGGTTAGGGTTAGGGTTAGGGTTAGGGTTAGGGTTAGGGTTAGGGTTAGGGTTAGGGTTAGGGTTAGGGTTAGGGTTAGGGTTAGGGTTAGGGTTAGGGTTAGGGTTAGGGTTAGGGTTAGGGTTAGGGTTAGGGTTAGGGTTAGGGTTAGGGTTAGGGTTAGGGTTAGGGTTAGGGTTAGGGTTAGGGTTAGGGTTAGGGTTAGGGTTAGGGTTAGGGTTAGGGTTAGGGTTAGGGTTAGGGTTAGGGTTAGGGTTAGGGTTAGGGTTAGGGTTAGGGTTAGGGTTAGGGTTAGGGTTAGGGTTAGGGTTAGGGTTAGGGTTAGGGTTAGGGTTAGGGTTAGGGTTAGGGTTAGGGTTAGGGTTAGGGTTAGGGTTAGGGTTAGGGTTAGGGTTAGGGTTAGGGTTAGGGTTAGGGTTAGGGTTAGGGTTAGGGTTAGGGTTAGGGTTAGGGTTAGGGTTAGGGTTAGGGTTAGGGTTAGGGTTAGGGTTAGGGTTAGGGTTAGGGTTAGGGTTAGGGTTAGGGTTAGGGTTAGGGTTAGGGTTAGGGTTAGGGTTAGGGTTAGGGTTAGGGTTAGGGTTAGGGTTAGGGTTAGGGTTAGGGTTAGGGTTAGGGTTAGGGTTAGGGTTAGGGTTAGGGTTAGGGTTAGGGTTAGGGTTAGGGTTAGGGTTAGGGTTAGGGTTAGGGTTAGGGTTAGGGTTAGGGTTAGGGTTAGGGTTAGGGTTAGGGTTAGGGTTAGGGTTAGGGTTAGGGTTAGGGTTAGGGTTAGGGTTAGGGTTAGGGTTAGGGTTAGGGTTAGGGTTAGGGTTAGGGTTAGGGTTAGGGTTAGGGTTAGGGTTAGGGTTAGGGTTAGGGTTAGGGTTAGGGTTAGGGTTAGGGTTAGGGTTAGGGTTAGGGTTAGGGTTAGGGTTAGGGTTAGGGTTAGGGTTAGGGTTAGGGTTAGGGTTAGGGTTAGGGTTAGGGTTAGGGTTAGGGTTAGGGTTAGGGTTAGGGTTAGGGTTAGGGTTAGGGTTAGGGTTAGGGTTAGGGTTAGGGTTAGGGTTAGGGTTAGGGTTAGGGTTAGGGTTAGGGTTAGGGTTAGGGTTAGGGTTAGGGTTAGGGTTAGGGTTAGGGTTAGGGTTAGGGTTAGGGTTAGGGTTAGGGTTAGGGTTAGGGTTAGGGTTAGGGTTAGGGTTAGGGTTAGGGTTAGGGTTAGGGTTAGGGTTAGGGTTAGGGTTAGGGTTAGGGTTAGGGTTAGGGTTAGGGTTAGGGTTAGGGTTAGGGTTAGGGTTAGGGTTAGGGTTAGGGTTAGGGTTAGGGTTAGGGTTAGGGTTAGGGTTAGGGTTAGGGTTAGGGTTAGGGTTAGGGTTAGGGTTAGGGTTAGGGTTAGGGTTAGGGTTAGGGTTAGGGTTAGGGTTAGGGTTAGGGTTAGGGTTAGGGTTAGGGTTAGGGTTAGGGTTAGGGTTAGGGTTAGGGTTAGGGTTAGGGTTAGGGTTAGGGTTAGGGTTAGGGTTAGGGTTAGGGTTAGGGTTAGGGTTAGGGTTAGGGTTAGGGTTAGGGTTAGGGTTAGGGTTAGGGTTAGGGTTAGGGTTAGGGTTAGGGTTAGGGTTAGGGTTAGGGTTAGGGTTAGGGTTAGGGTTAGGGTTAGGGTTAGGGTTAGGGTTAGGGTTAGGGTTAGGGTTAGGGTTAGGGTTAGGGTTAGGGTTAGGGTTAGGGTTAGGGTTAGGGTTAGGGTTAGGGTTAGGGTTAGGGTTAGGGTTAGGGTTAGGGTTAGGGTTAGGGTTAGGGTTAGGGTTAGGGTTAGGGTTAGGGTTAGGGTTAGGGTTAGGGTTAGGGTTAGGGTTAGGGTTAGGGTTAGGGTTAGGGTTAGGGTTAGGGTTAGGGTTAGGGTTAGGGTTAGGGTTAGGGTTAGGGTTAGGGTTAGGGTTAGGGTTAGGGTTAGGGTTAGGGTTAGGGTTAGGGTTAGGGTTAGGGTTAGGGTTAGGGTTAGGGTTAGGGTTAGGGTTAGGGTTAGGGTTAGGGTTAGGGTTAGGGTTAGGGTTAGGGTTAGGGTTAGGGTTAGGGTTAGGGTTAGGGTTAGGGTTAGGGTTAGGGTTAGGGTTAGGGTTAGGGTTAGGGTTAGGGTTAGGGTTAGGGTTAGGGTTAGGGTTAGGGTTAGGGTTAGGGTTAGGGTTAGGGTTAGGGTTAGGGTTAGGGTTAGGGTTAGGGTTAGGGTTAGGGTTAGGGTTAGGGTTAGGGTTAGGGTTAGGGTTAGGGTTAGGGTTAGGGTTAGGGTTAGGGTTAGGGTTAGGGTTAGGGTTAGGGTTAGGGTTAGGGTTAGGGTTAGGGTTAGGGTTAGGGTTAGGGTTAGGGTTAGGGTTAGGGTTAGGGTTAGGGTTAGGGTTAGGGTTAGGGTTAGGGTTAGGGTTAGGGTTAGGGTTAGGGTTAGGGTTAGGGTTAGGGTTAGGGTTAGGGTTAGGGTTAGGGTTAGGGTTAGGGTTAGGGTTAGGGTTAGGGTTAGGGTTAGGGTTAGGGTTAGGGTTAGGGTTAGGGTTAGGGTTAGGGTTAGGGTTAGGGTTAGGGTTAGGGTTAGGGTTAGGGTTAGGGTTAGGGTTAGGGTTAGGGTTAGGGTTAGGGTTAGGGTTAGGGTTAGGGTTAGGGTTAGGGTTAGGGTTAGGGTTAGGGTTAGGGTTAGGGTTAGGGTTAGGGTTAGGGTTAGGGTTAGGGTTAGGGTTAGGGTTAGGGTTAGGGTTAGGGTTAGGGTTAGGGTTAGGGTTAGGGTTAGGGTTAGGGTTAGGGTTAGGGTTAGGGTTAGGGTTAGGGTTAGGGTTAGGGTTAGGGTTAGGGTTAGGGTTAGGGTTAGGGTTAGGGTTAGGGTTAGGGTTAGGGTTAGGGTTAGGGTTAGGGTTAGGGTTAGGGTTAGGGTTAGGGTTAGGGTTAGGGTTAGGGTTAGGGTTAGGGTTAGGGTTAGGGTTAGGGTTAGGGTTAGGGTTAGGGTTAGGGTTAGGGTTAGGGTTAGGGTTAGGGTTAGGGTTAGGGTTAGGGTTGGTTAGGGTTAGGGTTAGGGTTAGGGTTAGGGTTAGGGTTAGGGTTAGGGTTAGGGTTAGGGTTAGGGTTAGGGTTAGGGTTAGGGTTAGGGTTAGGGTTAGGGTTAGGGTTAGGGTTAGGGTTAGGGTTAGGGTTAGGGTTAGGGTTATGGGTTAGGGTTAGGGTTAGGGTTAGGGTTAGGGTTAGGGTTAGGTTAGGGTTAGGGTTAGGGTTAGGGTTAGGGTTAGGGTTAGGGTTAGGGTTAGGGTTAGGGTTAGGGTTAGGGTTAGGGTTAGGGTTAGGGTTAGGGTTAGGGTTAGGGTTAGGGTTAGGGTTAGGGTTAGGGTTAGGTTAGGGTTAGGGTTAGGGTTAGGGTTAGGGTTAGGGTTAGGGTTAGGGTTAGGGTTAGGGTTAGGGTTAGGGTTAGGGTTAGGGTTAGGGTTAGGGTTAGGGTTAGGGTTAGGGTTAGGGTTAGGGTTAGGGTTAGGGTTAGGGTTAGGGTTAGGGTTAGGGTTAGGGTTAGGGTTAGGGTTAGGTTAGGGTTAGGGTTAGGGTTAGGGTTAGGGTTAGGGTTAGGGTTAGGGTTAGGGTTAGGGTTAGGGTTAGGGTTAGGGTTAGGGTTAGGGTTAGGGTTAGGGTTAGGGTTAGGGTTAGGGTTAGGGTTAGGGTTAGGGTTAGGGTTAGGGTTAGGGTTAGGGTTAGGGTTAGGGTTAGGGTTAGGGTTAGGGTTAGGGTTAGGGTTAGGGTTAGGGTTAGGGTTAGGGTTAGGGTTAGGGTTAGGGTTAGGGTTAGGGTTAGGGTTAGGGTTAGGGTTAGGGTTAGGGTTAGGGTTAGGGTTAGGGTTAGGGTTAGGGTTAGGGTTAGGGTTAGGGTTAGGGTTAGGGTTAGGGTTAGGGTTAGGGTTAGGGTTAGGGTTAGGGTTAGGGTTAGGGTTAGGGTTAGGGGTTAGGGTTAGGGTTAGGGTTAGGGTTAGGGTTAGGGTTAGGGTTAGGGTTAGGGTTAGGGTTAGGGTTAGGGTTAGGGTTAGGGTTAGGGTTAGGGTTAGGGTTAGGGTTAGGGTTAGGGTTAGGGTTAGGGTTAGGGTTAGGGTTAGGGTTAGGGTTAGGGTTAGGGTTAGGGTTGTTAGGGTTAGGGTTAGGGTTAGGGTTAGGGTTAGGGTTAGGGTTAGGGTTAGGGTTAGGGTTAGGGTTAGGGTTAGGGTTAGGGTTAGGGTTAGGGTTAGGGTTAGGGTTAGGGTTAGGGTTAGGGTTAGGGTTAGGGTTAGGGTTAGGGTTAGGGTTAGGGTTAGGGTTAGGGTTAGGGTTAGGGTTAGGGTTAGGGTTAGGGTTAGGGTTAGGGTTAGGGTTAGGGTTAGGGTTAGGGTTAGGGTTAGGGTTAGGGTTAGGGTTAGGGTTAGGGTTAGGGTTAGGGTTAGGGTTAGGGTTAGGGTTAGGGTTAGGGTTAGGGTTAGGGTTAGGGTTAGGGTTAGGGTTAGGGTTAGGGTTAGGGTTAGGGTTAGGGTTAGGGTTAGGGTTAGGGTTAGGGTTAGGGTTAGGGTTAGGGTTAGGGTTAGGGTTAGGGTTAGGGTTAGGGTTAGGGTTAGGGTTAGGGTTAGGGTTAGGGTTAGGGTTAGGGTTAGGGTTAGGGTTAGGGTTAGGGTTAGGGTTAGGGTTAGGGTTAGGGTTAGGGTTAGGGTTAGGGTTAGGGTTAGGGTTAGGGTTAGGGTTAGGGTTAGGGTTAGGGTTAGGGTTAGGGTTAGGGTTAGGGTTAGGGTTAGGGTTAGGGTTAGGGTTAGGGTTAGGGTTAGGGTTAGGGTTAGGGTTAGGGTTAGGGTTAGGGTTAGGGTTAGGGTTAGGGTTAGGGTTAGGGTTAGGGTTAGGGTTAGGGTTAGGGTTAGGGTTAGGGTTAGGGTTAGGGTTAGGGTTAGGGTTAGGGTTAGGGTTAGGGTTAGGGTTAGGGTTAGGGTTAGGGTTAGGGTTAGGGTTAGGGTTAGGGTTAGGGTTAGGGTTAGGGTTAGGGTTAGGGTTAGGGTTAGGGTTAGGGTTAGGGTTAGGGTTAGGGTTAGGGTTAGGGTTAGGGTTAGGGTTAGGGTTAGGGTTAGGGTTAGGGTTAGGGTTAGGGTTAGGGTTAGGGTTAGGGTTAGGGTTAGGGTTAGGGTTAGGGTTAGGGTTAGGGTTAGGGTTAGGGTTAGGGTTAGGGTTAGGGTTAGGGTTAGGGTTAGGGTTAGGGTTAGGGTTAGGGTTAGGGTTAGGGTTAGGGTTAGGGTTAGGGTTAGGGTTAGGGTTAGGGTTAGGGTTAGGGTTAGGGTTAGGGTTAGGGTTAGGGTTAGGGTTAGGGTTAGGGTTAGGGTTAGGGTTAGGGTTAGGGTTAGGGTTAGGGTTAGGGTTAGGGTTAGGGTTAGGGTTAGGGTTAGGGTTAGGGTTAGGGTTAGGGTTAGGGTTAGGGTTAGGGTTAGGGTTAGGGTTAGGGTTAGGGTTAGGGTTAGGGTTAGGGTTAGGGTTAGGGTTAGGGTTAGGGTTAGGGTTAGGGTTAGGGTTAGGGTTAGGGTTAGGGTTAGGGTTAGGGTTAGGGTTAGGGTTAGGGTTAGGGTTAGGGTTAGGGTTAGGGTTAGGGTTAGGGTTAGGGTTAGGGTTAGGGTTAGGGTTAGGGTTAGGGTTAGGGTTAGGGTTAGGGTTAGGGTTAGGGTTAGGGTTAGGGTTAGGGTTAGGGTTAGGGTTAGGGTTAGGGTTAGGGTTAGGGTTAGGGTTAGGGTTAGGGTTAGGGTTAGGGTTAGGGTTAGGGTTAGGGTTAGGGTTAGGGTTAGGGTTAGGGTTAGGGTTAGGGTTAGGGTTAGGGTTAGGGTTAGGGTTAGGGTTAGGGTTAGGGTTAGGGTTAGGGTTAGGGTTAGGGTTAGGGTTAGGGTTAGGGTTAGGGTTAGGGTTAGGGTTAGGGTTAGGGTTAGGGTTAGGGTTAGGGTTAGGGTTAGGGTTAGGGTTAGGGTTAGGGTTAGGGTTAGGGTTAGGGTTAGGGTTAGGGTTAGGGTTAGGGTTAGGGTTAGGGTTAGGGTTAGGGTTAGGGTTAGGGTTAGGGTTAGGGTTAGGGTTAGGGTTAGGGTTAGGGTTAGGGTTAGGGTTAGGGTTAGGGTTAGGGTTAGGGTTAGGGTTAGGGTTAGGGTTAGGGTTAGGGTTAGGGTTAGGGTTAGGGTTAGGGTTAGGGTTAGGGTTAGGGTTAGGGTTAGGGTTAGGGTTAGGGTTAGGGTTAGGGTTAGGGTTAGGGTTAGGGTTAGGGTTAGGGTTAGGGTTAGGGTTAGGGTTAGGGTTAGGGTTAGGGTTAGGGTTAGGGTTAGGGTTAGGGTTAGGGTTAGGGTTAGGGTTAGGGTTAGGGTTAGGGTTAGGGTTAGGGTTAGGGTTAGGGTTAGGGTTAGGGTTAGGGTTAGGGTTAGGGTTAGGGTTAGGGTTAGGGTTAGGGTTAGGGTTAGGGTTAGGGTTAGGGTTAGGGTTAGGGTTAGGGTTAGGGTTAGGGTTAGGGTTAGGGTTAGGGTTAGGGTTAGGGTTAGGGTTAGGGTTAGGGTTAGGGTTAGGGTTAGGGTTAGGGTTAGGGTTAGGGTTAGGGTTAGGGTTAGGGTTAGGGTTAGGGTTAGGGTTAGGGTTAGGGTTAGGGTTAGGGTTAGGGTTAGGGTTAGGGTTAGGGTTAGGGTTAGGGTTAGGGTTAGGGTTAGGGTTAGGGTTAGGGTTAGGGTTAGGGTTAGGGTTAGGGTTAGGGTTAGGGTTAGGGTTAGGGTTAGGGTTAGGGTTAGGGTTAGGGTTAGGGTTAGGGTTAGGGTTAGGGTTAGGGTTAGGGTTAGGGTTAGGGTTAGGGTTAGGGTTAGGGTTAGGGTTAGGGTTAGGGTTAGGGTTAGGGTTAGGGTTAGGGTTAGGGTTAGGGTTAGGGTTAGGGTTAGGGTTAGGGTTAGGGTTAGGGTTAGGGTTAGGGTTAGGGTTAGGGTTAGGGTTAGGGTTAGGGTTAGGGTTAGGGTTAGGGTTAGGGTTAGGGTTAGGGTTAGGGTTAGGGTTAGGGTTAGGGTTAGGGTTAGGGTTAGGGTTAGGGTTAGGGTTAGGGTTAGGGTTAGGGTTAGGGTTAGGGTTAGGGTTAGGGTTAGGGTTAGGGTTAGGGTTAGGGTTAGGGTTAGGGTTAGGGTTAGGGTTAGGGTTAGGGTTAGGGTTAGGGTTAGGGTTAGGGTTAGGGTTAGGGTTAGGGTTAGGGTTAGGGTTAGGGTTAGGGTTAGGGTTAGGGTTAGGGTTAGGGTTAGGGTTAGGGTTAGGGTTAGGGTTAGGGTTAGGGTTAGGGTTAGGGTTAGGGTTAGGGTTAGGGTTAGGGTTAGGGTTAGGGTTAGGGTTAGGGTTAGGGTTAGGGTTAGGGTTAGGGTTAGGGTTAGGGTTAGGGTTAGGGTTAGGGTTAGGGTTAGGGTTAGGGTTAGGGTTAGGGTTAGGGTTAGGGTTAGGGTTAGGGTTAGGGTTAGGGTTAGGGTTAGGGTTAGGGTTAGGGTTAGGGTTAGGGTTAGGGTTAGGGTTAGGGTTAGGGTTAGGGTTAGGGTTAGGGTTAGGGTTGGTTAGGGTTAGGGTTAGGGTTAGGGTTAGGGTTAGGGTTAGGGTTAGGGTTAGGGTTAGGGTTGGGTTAGGGTTAGGGTTAGGGTTAGGTGGTTAGGGTTAGGGTTAGGGTTAGGGTTAGGGTTAGGGTAGGGTTAGGGTTAGGGTTAGGGTTAGGGTTAGGGTTAGGGTTAGGGTTAGGGTTAGGGTTAGGGTTAGGGTTAGGGTTAGGGTTAGGGTTAGGGTTAGGGTTAGGGTTAGGGTTAGGGTTAGGGTTAGGGTTAGGGTTAGGGTTAGGGTTAGGGTTAGGGTTAGGGTTAGGGTTAGGGTTAGGGTTAGGGTTAGGGTTAGGGTTAGGGTTAGGGTTAGGGTTAGGGTTAGGGTTAGGGTTAGGGTTAGGGTTAGGGTTAGGGTTAGGGTTAGGGTTAGGGTTAGGGTTAGGGTTAGGGTTAGGGTTAGGGTTAGGGTTAGGGTTAGGGTTAGGGTTAGGGTTAGGGTTAGGGTTAGGGTTAGGGTTAGGGTTAGGGTTAGGGTTAGGGTTAGGGTTAGGGTTAGGGTTAGGGTTAGGGTTAGGGTTAGGGTTAGGGTTAGGGTTAGGGTTAGGGTTAGGGTTAGGGTTAGGGTTAGGGTTAGGGTTAGGGTTAGGGTTAGGGTTAGGGTTAGGGTTAGGGTTAGGGTTAGGGTTAGGGTTAGGGTTAGGGTTAGGGTTAGGGTTAGGGTTAGGGTTAGGGTTAGGGTTAGGGTTAGGGTTAGGGTTAGGGTTAGGGTTAGGGTTAGGGTTAGGGTTAGGGTTAGGGTTAGGGTTAGGGTTAGGGTTAGGGTTAGGGTTAGGGTTAGGGTTAGGGTTAGGGTTAGGGTTAGGGTTAGGGTTAGGGTTAGGGTTAGGGTTAGGGTTAGGGTTAGGGTTAGGGTTAGGGTTAGGGTTAGGGTTAGGGTTAGGGTTAGGGTTAGGGTTAGGGTTAGGGTTAGGGTTAGGGTTAGGGTTAGGGTTAGGGTTAGGGTTAGGGTTAGGGTTAGGGTTAGGGTTAGGGTTAGGGTTAGGGTTAGGGTTAGGGTTAGGGTTAGGGTTAGGGTTAGGGTTAGGGTTAGGGTTAGGGTTAGGGTTAGGGTTAGGGTTAGGGTTAGGGTTAGGTTAGGGTTAGGGTTAGGGTTAGGGTTAGGGTTAGGGTTAGGGTTAGGGTTAGGGTTAGGGTTAGGGTTAGGGTTAGGGTTAGGGTTAGGGTTAGGGTTAGGGTTAGGGTTAGGGTTAGGGTTAGGGTTAGGGTTAGGGTTAGGGTTAGGGTTAGGGTTAGGGTTAGGGTTAGGGTTAGGGTTAGGGTTAGGGTTAGGGTTAGGGTTAGGGTTAGGGTTAGGGTTAGGGTTAGGGTTAGGGTTAGGGTTAGGGTTAGGGTTAGGGTTAGGGTTAGGGTTAGGGTTAGGGTTAGGGTTAGGGTTAGGGTTAGGGTTAGGGTTAGGGTTAGGGTTAGGGTTAGGGTTAGGGTTAGGGTTAGGGTTAGGGTTAGGGTTAGGGTTAGGGTTAGGGTTAGGGTTAGGGTTAGGGTTAGGGTTAGGGTTAGGGTTAGGGTTAGGGTTAGGGTTAGGGTTAGGGTTAGGGTTAGGGTTAGGGTTAGGGTTAGGGTTAGGGTTAGGGTTAGGGTTAGGGTTAGGGTTAGGGTTAGGGTTAGGGTTAGGGTTAGGGTTAGGGTTAGGGTTAGGGTTAGGGTTAGGGTTAGGGTTAGGGTTAGGGTTAGGGTTAGGGTTAGGGTTAGGGTTAGGGTTAGGGTTAGGGTTAGGGTTAGGGTTAGGGTTAGGGTTAGGGTTAGGGTTAGGGTTAGGGTTAGGGTTAGGGTTAGGGTTAGGGTTAGGGTTAGGGTTAGGGTTAGGGTTAGGGTTAGGGTTAGGGTTAGGGTTAGGGTTAGGGTTAGGGTTAGGGTTAGGGTTAGGGTTAGGGTTAGGGTTAGGGTTAGGGTTAGGGTTAGGGTTAGGGTTAGGGTTAGGGTTAGGGTTAGGGTTAGGGTTAGGGTTAGGGTTAGGGTTAGGGTTAGGGTTAGGGTTAGGGTTAGGGTTAGGGTTAGGGTTAGGGTTAGGGTTAGGGTTAGGGTTAGGGTTAGGGTTAGGGTTAGGGTTAGGGTTAGGGTTAGGGTTAGGGTTAGGGTTAGGGTTAGGGTTAGGGTTAGGGTTAGGGTTAGGGTTAGGGTTAGGGTTAGGGTTAGGGTTAGGGTTAGGGTTAGGGTTAGGGTTAGGGTTAGGGTTAGGGTTAGGGTTAGGGTTAGGGTTAGGGTTAGGGTTAGGGTTAGGGTTAGGGTTAGGGTTAGGGTTAGGGTTAGGGTTAGGGTTAGGGTTAGGGTTAGGGTTAGGTTAGGGTTAGGGTTAGGGTTAGGGTTAGGGTTAGGGTTAGGGTTAGGGTTAGGGTTAGGGTTAGGGTTAGGGTTAGGGTTAGGGTTAGGGTTAGGGTTAGGGTTAGGGTTAGGGTTAGGGTTAGGGTTAGGGTTAGGGTTAGGGTTAGGGTTAGGGTTAGGGTTAGGGTTAGGGTTAGGGTTAGGGTTAGGGTTAGGGTTAGGGTTAGGGTTAGGGTTAGGGTTAGGGTTAGGGTTAGGGTTAGGGTTAGGGTTAGGGTTAGGGTTAGGGTTAGGGTTAGGGTTAGGGTTAGGGTTAGGGTTAGGGTTAGGGTTAGGGTTAGGGTTAGGGTTAGGGTTAGGGTTAGGGTTAGGGTTAGGGTTAGGGTTAGGGTTAGGGTTAGGGTTAGGGTTAGGGTTAGGGTTAGGGTTAGGGTTAGGGTTAGGGTTAGGGTTAGGGTTAGGGTTAGGGTTAGGGTTAGGGTTAGGGTTAGGGTTAGGGTTAGGGTTAGGGTTAGGGTTAGGGTTAGGGTTAGGGTTAGGGTTAGGGTTAGGGTTAGGGTTAGGGTTAGGGTTAGGGTTAGGGTTAGGGTTAGGGTTAGGGTTAGGGTTAGGGTTAGGGTTAGGGTTAGGGTTAGGGTTAGGGTTAGGGTTAGGGTTAGGGTTAGGGTTAGGGTTAGGGTTAGGGTTAGGGTTGGGTTAGGGTTAGGGTTAGGGTTAGGGTTAGGGTTAGGGTTAGGGTTAGGGTTAGGGTTAGGGTTAGGGTTAGGGTTAGGGTTAGGGTTAGGGTTAGGGTTAGGGTTAGGGTTAGGGTTAGGGTTAGGGTTAGGGTTAGGGTTAGGGTTAGGGTTAGGGTTAGGGTTAGGGTTAGGGTTAGGGTTAGGGTTAGGGTTAGGGTTAGGGTTAGGGTTAGGGTTAGGGTTAGGGTTAGGGTTAGGGTTAGGGTTAGGGTTAGGGTTAGGGTTAGGGTTAGGGTTAGGGTTAGGGTTAGGGTTAGGGTTAGGGTTAGGGTTAGGGTTAGGGTTAGGGTTAGGGTTAGGGTTAGGGTTAGGGTTAGGGTTAGGGTTAGGGTTAGGGTTAGGGTTAGGGTTAGGGTTAGGGTTAGGGTTAGGGTTAGGGTTAGGGTTAGGGTTAGGGTTAGGGTTAGGGTTAGGGTTAGGGTTAGGGTTAGGGTTAGGGTTAGGGTTAGGGTTAGGGTTAGGGTTAGGGTTAGGGTTAGGGTTAGGGTTAGGGTTAGGGTTAGGGTTAGGGTTAGGGTTAGGGTTAGGGTTAGGGTTAGGGTTAGGGTTAGGGTTAGGGTTAGGGTTAGGGTTAGGGTTAGGGTTAGGGTTAGGGTTAGGGTTAGGGTTAGGGTTAGGGTTAGGGTTAGGGTTAGGGTTAGGGTTAGGGTTAGGGTTAGGGTTAGGGTTAGGGTTAGGGTTAGGGTTAGGGTTAGGGTTAGGGTTAGGGTTAGGGTTAGGGTTAGGGTTAGGGTTAGGGTTAGGGTTAGGGTTAGGGTTAGGGTTAGGGTTAGGGTTAGGGTTAGGGTTAGGGTTAGGGTTAGGGTTAGGGTTAGGGTTAGGGTTAGGGTTAGGGTTAGGGTTAGGGTTAGGGTTAGGGTTAGGGTTAGGGTTAGGGTTAGGGTTAGGGTTAGGGTTAGGGTTAGGGTTAGGGTTAGGGTTAGGGTTAGGGTTAGGGTTAGGGTTAGGGTTAGGGTTAGGGTTAGGGTTAGGGTTAGGGTTAGGGTTAGGGTTAGGGTTAGGGTTAGGGTTAGGGTTAGGGTTAGGGTTAGGGTTAGGGTTAGGGTTAGGGTTAGGGTTAGGGTTAGGGTTAGGGTTAGGGTTAGGGTTAGGGTTAGGGTTAGGGTTAGGGTTAGGGTTAGGGTTAGGGTTAGGGTTAGGGTTAGGGTTAGGGTTAGGGTTAGGGTTAGGGTTAGGGTTAGGGTTAGGGTTAGGGTTAGGGTTAGGGTTAGGGTTAGGGTTAGGGTTAGGGTTAGGGTTAGGGTTAGGGTTAGGGTTAGGGTTAGGGTTAGGGTTAGGGTTAGGGTTAGGGTTAGGGTTAGGGTTAGGGTTAGGGGTTAGGGTTAGGGTTAGGGTTAGGGTTAGGGTTAGGGTTAGGGTTAGGGTTAGGTTAGGGTTAGGGTTAGGGTTAGGGTTAGGGTTAGGGTTAGGGTTAGGGTTAGGGTTAGGGTTAGGGTTAGGGTAGGGTTAGGGTTAGGGTTAGGGTTAGGGTTAGGGTTAGGGTTAGGGTTAGGGTTAGGGTTAGGGTTAGGGTTAGGGTTAGGGTTAGGGTTAGGGTTAGGGTTAGGGTTAGGGTTAGGGTTAGGGTTAGGGTTAGGGTTAGGGTTAGGGTTAGGGTTAGGGTTAGGGTTAGGGTTAGGGTTAGGGTTAGGGTTAGGGTTAGGGTTAGGGTTAGGGTTAGGGTTAGGGTTAGGGTTAGGGTTAGGGTTAGGGTTAGGGTTAGGGTTAGGGTTAGGGTTAGGGTTAGGGTTAGGGTTAGGGTTAGGGTTAGGGTTAGGGTTAGGGTTAGGGTTAGGGTTAGGGTTAGGGTTAGGGTTAGGGTTAGGGTTAGGGTTAGGGTTAGGGTTAGGGTTAGGGTTAGGGTTAGGGTTAGGGTTAGGGTTAGGGTTAGGGTTAGGGTTAGGGTTAGGGTTAGGGTTAGGGTTAGGGTTAGGGTTAGGGTTAGGGTTAGGGTTAGGGTTAGGGTTAGGGTTAGGGTTAGGGTTAGGGTTAGGGTTAGGGTTAGGGTTAGGGTTAGGGTTAGGGTTAGGGTTAGGGTTAGGGTTAGGGTTAGGGTTAGGGTTAGGGTTAGGGTTAGGGTTAGGGTTAGGGTTAGGGTTAGGGTTAGGGTTAGGGTTAGGGTTAGGGTTAGGGTTAGGGTTAGGGTTAGGGTTAGGGTTAGGGTTAGGGTTAGGGTTAGGGTTAGGGTTAGGGTTAGGGTTAGGGTTAGGGTTAGGGTTAGGGTTAGGGTTAGGGTTAGGGTTAGGGTTAGGGTTAGGGTTAGGGTTAGGGTTAGGGTTAGGGTTAGGGTTAGGGTTAGGGTTAGGGTTAGGGTTAG